>NW_021130456.1:0-728 GCF_004193835.3 Ostrinia furnacalis
TATATTTTCTACTTTGCCGAACTTTAGCGCGAGAACAGTTTGTCCAAAACATATGAATTTGGTCTTATTCAATGCAGGATTAAGAGCCCTTCAACCGTCATGACGACCACTTTTTGATAGGGTAAGTCCTTTACGCGGCTTAACCCGAAAACCGAAAAAATGCCTCTTTCGGGGGCCCCCACCACTTAAGCACAACTCCGTCGAAGTCGAAAACTTAGGAGAGTCTTAATGGGCAACCAATGAAGCCATTAAAACAATAAAATCTTTTGTAGGAATTATTTCCGATTTAAAAGCTAATTCTACTGGACTACTAAAAGTGTTCCCAGTCGACGAAGCACATGATGTCGTGCCCTGCGTGCCTAAACACGCTCTTGTGGCGAAGTTGTAGGCTGATACGGTTAGGTTTGTTGTCGACACGACAAGAAGCAATGCTACAAAGTAACAAGCCCAATCAAAAGTCTTCAGTTGGCATATGATCTTAAAAAATATTATAATAGTTCTTTTTTCATACAGCCACTATCAATGACATTGCTAAACAGCTATTTATGTATTAATTCATAACTTTGTAACTTGATTACAGCTTAAATCACTCAGATGCCATAGTAATGAGGATCATTTCGATTTTTAGCTGTGAATGCAGATTTATAGGGCTAAGAAATCCTTAATACACAGTGCAAAAATTTTTGTTCTACGACAAAAATTGACGAAGTTATGGCCAAATTACTAAA
>NW_021130457.1:0-1901 GCF_004193835.3 Ostrinia furnacalis
ATATATACAGACGTAGTAGAAAATAATAATATACGATATAGACGAAGTAGAAAAGATGTGATAAGATATTTATAAATTAAAAGATAATATTTAAAAAACAAAACTGTGTGTGTGTACATAATAATAATAATAAATTGTAATGTATTAAAGTGCGTTTGTGTATACTGTGATTGTGTGTGTCTCGACGTCCGCAAAACAGTCTCGATCGATCGAATCATTCCGCGTGGTTGTGGCTATATCAGTTTGGCCCATATCACGTTAAGTAGATTCATAGATATTACTTAGGTATTCTGTTAACTAATATATTACTACATAATGACGTAGTATTTCAATTTCGTATTCCATAATTTGTTGCTAACCGGGCAGAGTTCGGTATATTGTACCGCCGGGTAAATTGTACCACCCTCATATTTCGTAAAGTATTTATTGAATGTCTGTAATTGCAACACTCAGCGATACACAACTAAATTCAATTAATATCGGCCATTTGGTTTTTGTCGTGTCAAAGAACACGTGTGTTTTATTTTGAAAAGTATTTTTTCATTGTTTTCAAGTAACTTTTGACAATGCATATTTAGTTTGTAATTTTGTTAAATTTAATTACAGGTTGTTTCTAATATATTATTTAGAAGCGTAAATTAGTGCGGATTACAATTATTTGAAACATTTTTCGGTATTTATAAGCTATATTTTTTACCGATTTTTTAAAAGCACTCACCTAGTCGGCTAAATTGTACCACATCAAGTTGTATGGAACTTTACCAAAGGATGTTGATTTTTTTTAGTTAAACATATTTTGAAGTTATAATAGCGTAGGTATGTTTGACTAACAATAAATTAAAGCAAAAGACTGGCAAAGTAGATTAGGTACAAGTGTGCGTTACGATAATTGGAATTACAAAACTTTTAGCTCGCATAAATATTTATAACTTTGTACATTTTAAAGCATGTAAACCTTTGAAAAAGAGGCTGACAATAGTGACTGAGTTTCTTGCGCTGCTTCTTCTCAGCACTGGCCCATTTATTGTCCTGAAGCAGTGGTAGGGTTAATACTGGGACGTGTAAAAGTGCTTTTTTTAAGCCTATTTACAGAAATAAATGAGTTTTAATGAGTTTTTTAATGAGTTTTTTTACTCAAAATCGTGATAACGTGTAAAACAATATCGATTGTCTATGTTATTAACTACTGTTCCTTTTCGTTACCTAATTTGTTAAGAATGTATCGTATAATATTTTGCCATAGTTTTTTTATAGGCTTGAAATTTATTGAAATCCAGTTTAGTAACCCTGTGGTACAAATTATCGAACCGGTTGGCTAAATTGGACCGAAGCTCTGAATTCGTATTTTGTTGATTTGTGCTAAATATACAACAATTATGTTGATTAATACCTGTGAAATAGTAAGTTGAATAATTTCTCTTTAATTATATACCATGAACATTAGCAAAAACAAAAGAAAACTATGTGTAAAATGGGATTGAAAAAAACTGGTCCAAATTACCGGACTCTCCCTTATAGAATCGCGACCAACTATCGGCCAACTAAAAGTTGGTAGTCTGCGCCTAGGCTTAGTCGGCGGATAGTTGGGCCCGATTCTAATTTGTATGAAGAATCGGCCGATACCAATGTGCGCACTTTCATACATATCCATACTGATTAACAGCCCGACCCAACTATCGACCAACAAAAAGTCTATAGTCTGCGGCTATAGGCTATTACTGAATGATTTGGTCTACACTGCCCACATGGGTCAGACGGGAGTGAGGTCTGATGTTCGCATATTTAGTTGCCCCCCGATATTTATGGCATTACTCGTAGGTAGTTCTCATCAAAAATAATTCATGGAATAGTTCATATTATGGTAATCGATGACAGTAAACTTTAATCGAATAGACATAGAC